>NC_057794.1:347817205-347826247 GCF_018294505.1 Triticum aestivum
AAGTCTTCAAAAACATGAGGTCTTTGAAGACAAACAATAGAAATGAACCTATTGATATGCAGCGGAAGGTAGACTACACTAGATAAGCCATGGTCAAGATTGCAATGAAGTGAAAGCATGAAGACTATGAACAACTAGGTAGTAACGATCATGATGGAAGACAATATGAAGCCAAATAGTAAATAGTCTTCACTCAGTGAAGTCAATCAGATCATACAGGCAAACAATGACTTCATGAAGAGAAACTGTAAAGTAAAGGAAAGTGAAGGATAGAACCAGTTGCTTGCTGAAGACAGGGATTTGGTAGACCAGTTCCAGTTGCTATGAAACTGTATGTCTGGTTAGGGAGGATGAGATTCAACTCAGAAGACCGCGTCTTCACCTTATTCCCCTTGAGCTAAGGACACCCAGTCCTCGCCTAATCACTCTGGTAAGTCTTCAAGGTAGACTTACAAACCTTCACAGACTTCGTTCACCGGCAATCCACAATGACTCTTGGAGGCTCAGAACGCGACGCCTAACCAGCTGGAGGATTCACAGTCCTCAAGTGTAACAAGTCTTCAGGTCACACAGACAGAAAGACTTCAGTGATGCCTAACACTCTTTGGCTCTAGGTGTTTAGGGTTTGTCCTCGCAAGGATCTCTCTCTCAAATGCTTCGGAGGTGGGTTGCTCTCAAACGACAAAGGCCGTGCACTAACTCTGAGCAGCCACCAACTTATGGTGTAGGGTGTGGGCTATTTATAGCCAGGAGGCAACCCAACCTGATTTGTCCAAAATGACCCTGGGTCACTAAGGAACTGACATGTCTCCAACGGTCAGATTTCAAACACACGCGGCAGCTTGACTTGGGCTACAAGTAAAGCTGACTCATCCAGCTCTGGATAAGATTTGCTCTCATTGTCTTCGCTCGAAGACATAGGATTTGGTTGAGCATCACATCAGTCACTCTGAATTTGTTCACTTGGACCCCACTTAACAGTACCGTGGTTCCTATGACTCAAAAAAGAAACAAAATCTACGAAACAACTATGTCTTCGCACTCCACTGTCTTCACGTATTGTCTTCTCATGTCATAATCTTCACTACGAATATCTTCACAGACCACCATTGTCTTCAATGTCTTCACACATTTTTAGGGGTCATCTCTGGTAGGCAAACCGAATCAATATGGGAGTACTACTCGTGCTATCCTCCAATTCTCACAAACACATTAGTCCCTCAACCAAGTTTGTCGTCAATACTCCAAAACCAACTAGGGGGTGGCACTAGATGCACTTACAATCTCCCCCTTTTTGGTGATTGATGACAAACTGGTTGAAGTTTTCAACAGGGATAAAAGTATGTGAAAGTTAAGGATTAAGAGATTGTCTTCATAAGTAACAAAAGGCTCCCCCTGAAGATGTGCATATAAGTAATTTGCTTTTGAATGCAAATGCACATGGCAGGTTTTACTTTATGGAGATCCTCTTCAACTTATGAAGACAATTCATCATGCATATAAAGAGATAACGAAGATAATGACATGCATAATAAAAAATAGACGTCTACTGAATGACTTCATGCGGAATTTATCATCGCATCACAAGGTAGCAGAAAAAGTAGCAGACGACCATCGATTTTAAGTGTTACAACTCAAAGAACCAAATGTTTCAAAAGACGAGAGTTATAAAGACTTAGCAAAAATAATGCAACCACCCATAAGGACCCGCTTGAAGACTATCAACTCATAAGCTTCTCCCCCTTTTGTTAGTAATGACCAAAAAGGTTTGAGGACATAGAGTATCTACTCGTTCCCATCAGGAGTGGATGATGGAGCAGGGTCGACGTTGGAGTTAGGTGGTGTAGACGGGCCTGATGCGGTGTCGAGATGCAGTGTAGCCATGGTTGGTGAATTGGTGTCGTCTTCTTCATTGACGACTCTCGCAACAACAGTTGCCACCGAAGACGAATAGTCAGATTCTTCAATAGACGGAGTGCGACACCAACTTGCATTCTGAGGAGGCCTGGAGACAAACTTGAAGCTCTCGTTGAAGCCATCTTCACGAAGATCATCTTCAGAGCAGAGCATTGTGAGGCTCTTCCAGGACCGCCTACATGCTTCTTGTGCAACAAACGAGTTCTTGGTGGCCAAGTTTCGAATGCGATTGACATCCACCAAGATACTCTTCATCTGACGCTTTAGCCAGTCATGATGCTTATCCTGCTTCTGATGCAAGGCCACAACAAGCTCTCGGTCATTGAGTACATGAGAACACTTTCGAGGCCTCTGGGCAATCATACTTGCAGTGGCTTCGGTGTTGGCACGATGTGGCACTCTCATATTTCCAGCCAGAGGATAAGAGGGGGTTGCAGCATTGGGGACGATAATTCCTTCAATTGGCCGCGAGAAACTTTGATGTTCAGCATTATGAAGATGGAGTGGCTCCTTGGCAGGCTTAGGGTAGATGGCTTCAACTGACATATCAACCTCAGGCAGAAAAATGACATGTTGTGTGCTGAGGGATGATAGTCAATGGTAGAGTGGAGCTTAATCAAGCACATCACCCACTGAGCATAGAACTTCAGGCCAAACAGATCAATCCCAGAAGCAGCAAGTTGTCTGATGAAGAAATCCTAGGTGTTGAATCTAATGCCATTGATAATATAGAATACCAAAGTCTTCATGGCCCCTTCAAGTTTAGCTTCAAAAGAGTATCCCTTTATCGGCCATAGAGTACGCCTCAGAATGTGGTATGCTGTGCGTGGCAAGTACTTGAGGTCCTTCATGAAGAATTCCTTTGGGTATTCAGCATCTTGAGGAAATGGCTTCATCATACCGAGCATCTGACTCATATTTGGTTCGGGCCTCTGAAAGATACTCTGCAGTTCATCTTGATGACGCTGACAACCAGGCTCATATAAGTCACCTAGAGTGGGCAGGTAAGTAAGCTCGATAATGTCTTGAGCTTTGGCTTCGTGATGTACATCACCTGACATCCACTCAAGGACCCAAGTCTTCGGATCCCTGTTGTAGTCGCGAATATGAAGTGTGGCATAGAACTACAGTAGAAGCTCTTCATTCTAGTGCTCTTTGTCTGTCACAAATGGCAGAAGACCAACATCCCTAAAGCAGTCAAGAGCTTCCTCAAGACAGGGCAGCCCGGGAATAGCTGCACAATCCAGACGCATGTGTGGAAAGATTTGCTCTTGATTGTACAGAATGCAGGAGTAGTATCTTCGCTGCTGATGGCTCCAAAATCGATCGGATGAGATCTTTGGCTGCGTGTAGGGATTCTTGACACTGTCAAAGAAGGTGTTATGTGCTCTGAAGCTGTGCACGCTAAAAGAACTCGGTGTAGTTGCAGCACCTGGAAGCCTTGTCAGTCATGGCTTGGGCTTCTGAACTTGAGGCCTCTGCTCCACATGATAGTCATACTGTGGTCCAGGAGCAGTGGGACGAACCATAATAGGACATTTTACTATGACAAGTTGTCCACGATCAAAGGCCTGTTCCATGGTGTGAGGCCTTGGAGGTGGAACGGCGACTTCAGCATCCACATTAGCTTCAGGCTCCACATTGTCTTCAGCCATGACTGTGTCATCAGCTTCAGTGACATTGTTTGTGGCAGGCTCGGTGTTTTCAACCTCCGTCTATTCAAGAACTGGAGGGTCTGGCACAATCACATCCTCCTCGAGGATGACTTGATCAGTAGCTAGGGGTGTGGAAACTCTTTATTCTTCCCTTTCTTCTTCATTATATTTGTCGGCTGATGCAGCCGGAATGTCTTCAGCAACTTTAGCTTCAGACTCAGAGGCATTCGCAGTAGGGTGGCTTCAGGAAATACTTGACGTGCAACTGAGCTTTGGTGCACTTCCCCTTCTAGAATGCTTGACATGGTGACTTGGGGCCTTTGCGAAGCCGGCGATATGTGGACGACGCCTTTGGTGAGGGGGTGGTCTGAACCATGTAGTAGTCGTCATCAAGTACCAGAGTGGTGACTTGAGGAGTTGGTGTTCTTGGTGTCTCATCATGTACTGGGTGTCTTGCTGAGGGCGCTCGTCCCATGAGTCATCCTGAGCAATTGGCATCAAAGGACGACCAATGCTGATAAGTTCACTGTTCATAAGAACAGGCGATGATACCGACTGGGGCTGGAGCTAAGGAAGGACTACATCATCATCAACATTGTCTTCACGACCAATGTCTTCAGCTGCTTTGGGGTTAGCATTTGGAACTTCTTCCCTTGCATGAGCCTCTATGGAATCATGCTCATGGATCACAAGACGACTGCTACCTCTTGAACACTGTGTTGGTTTTCCCTTGAAGAGGAAAGGGCGATGCAGCAAAGTAGCGTAAGTATTTCCCTCAGTTTTTGAGAACCAAGGTATCAATCCAGTAGGAGACTACACACAAGTCCCTTGTACCTACACAAACAAATAAGAAGCTCGCAACCAACGCGATAAAGGGGTTGTCAATCCCTTCACGGTCACTTACGAGAGTGAGATCTGATAGTGATAATAATAATAAGATAAATATTGGAAACTTATATGATAAAAGATAGACCCGGAGGCCATAGGTTTCACTAGTGGCTTCTCTCAAGATAGCATAAGTATTACGATGGGTGAACAAAATATCTAGGAATGATCATGTATATAGGCATCACGTCCGTCACAAGTAGACCAAAACTATTCTGCATCTACTACTATTACTCCACGCATCGACCGCTATCCAGCATGCATCTAGAGTATTAAGTTCATAAGAACGGAGTAATGCATTAGGCAAGATGACATGATGTAGAGGGATAAACTCAAGCAATATGATATAAACCCCATCTTTTTATCCTCGATGGCAACAATACAATACATGCCTTGCTGCCCCTGCTGTCACTGGGAAAGGACACCGCAAGATTGAACCCAAAGCTAAGCACTTCTCCCATTGCAGGAAAGATCAATCTAGTAGGCCAAACCAAACTGATAATTCAAAGAGACTTGCAAAGATAACCAATCATACATAAAAGATTTCAGAGAAGAATCAAATATTGTTCATAGATAAACTTGATCATAAACCCACAATTCATCGGATCTCGAAAAACACACCACAAAAAGAGTTACATCAAATAGATCTCCAAGAAGATCGAGGAGAACATTGTATTGAGATCCAAAGATGGGGAAGAAGCCATCTAGCTAATAACTATGGACCGGAAGGTCTGAGGTAAACTACTCACACATCATCGGAGGGGCCATGGAGTTGATGTAGAGGCCCTCCGTGATCGATTCCCCCTCCGGTGGAGCTCCGGAAAAGGCCCCAAGATGGGATCTCTTGGGTACAGAAGGTGGCGGCGGTAGAAATGGGGTTTCATGGTGCTCCTGGATGTTTTTGGGGTATATGAATATATATAGGAGGAAGAAGTAGGTCGGTGGAGCCACGAGGGGCCCACGAGGGGGGAGGGCGCGCCCAGGGGGGTAGGCATGCCCCGCTACCTCGTGGCCTCCTCGTTGGTTGCTTGACGTCCACTCCAAGTTCCCTGGATCACGTTTGTTCCAAAAATAACTCTCTCAAAGGTTTTATTCCGTTTGATATTCCTTTTCTGCGAAACACTGAAATGGGCAAAAAACAGCAATTTGCACTGAGCCTTGGGTTAGTAGGTTAGTCCCAAAAATAATATAAAAGTGTATAAATCATCCCATTAACATCCAAACAGATAATATAATAGCATGTAACAATCAAAAATTATAGATACGTTGGAGACGTATCAAGCATCCCCAAGCTTAATTCCTGCTCGTCCTCGAGTAGGTAAATGATAAAAATAGAATTTTTGATGTGGAATGATACCTAGCATAATTCTCAATGTAATTTTCTTTATTGTGGCATGAATATTGAGATCCAAAAGATTCAAGACAAAAGTTTAATATTGACATAAAAATAATAATACTTCAAGCATACTAACTAAGCAATCATGTCTTCTCAAAATAACATGGCAAAAGAAAGTTCATCCCTACAAAATCATATAGCTTGGTCATGCTTTATTTTCGTCACACAAGAATGTTCTCATTCTGCACAACCCCGATGACAAGCCAAGCAATGGTTTCATACTTTAGTAATCTCAAACTTTTTTCAACTTTCACGCAATACATGAGCGTGAGCCATGGATATAGCACTATGGGTGGAATAGAATAATGATAGGGGTTTATGTGGAGAAGACAAAAAAAGAGAAAGTCTCACATCGACGAGGCTAATCAACGGGCTAGGGAGATGCCCATTGTCGGTGTCAAAACCGGCTTATCTCGGGTAGGGGGTCCTGAACTGTGCGTCTAAGGCGAATGGTAACAGGAGGCAGGGGACACGATGTTTTACCCAGGTTCGGGCCCTCTTGATGGAGGTAAAACCCTACGTCCTGCTTGATTATTCTTGATAATATGAGTAGTACAAGAGTTGATCTACCACGAGATCAGAGAGGCTAAACCCTAAAAGCTAGCCTATGGTATGATTGTTTGTTGTCCTACGGACTAAAACCCTCCGGTTTATATAGACACCGAAGGGGGCTAGGGTTACACAAGGTCGGTTACAAAGGAGGAGATATGCATATCCGTATTGCCTAGCTTGCCTTCCACGCCAAGTAGAGTCCCATCCGGACACGGGACGAAGTCTTCAATCTTATGTCTTCATAGTCCAACAGTCCGGCCAAAGGATATAGTCCGGCTGTCCGGAGACCCCCTAATCCAGGACTCCCTCAGTAGCCCCTGAACCAGGCTTCAATGACAATGAGTCCGGCGCGCAGTGTTGTCTTCGGCATTGCAAGGCGGGTTCCTCCTTCGAATACACCACAGAAGAGTTTGAATACAAGGATACTGTCCGACCCTGCAAAATAAGTTCAACATACCACCATACAGAGAGTAATATTTCCACAAATCCAATCTGCTGACATGTTTTGGCAGCATGACATCATGCCATGGCCCGGTAATTATTCGAACCATTTTTCCTTAACCAGCCCCACACATAACGCAAGGCGGTTTCTTGACACGTCTTGTCAAAGCAGAGATCATGTTCCCCTTATTACGGGATTCTCATTAATACGGACGTGGGTAACCCAACCGTGCCTAGGACTCCTAGATTTTAGGCAAGTCCCAAACGGCCACGAGGAGGACGCTTGATATTCACCCTCTTTATGAAGGGACAAGCCTTTTACTTCTTCCCTCCCGTGCTCAATCGAATCCTTCCCCCGCCTCGAGTTCTAACACCCAAAGCCTAGGTCAGGTGCTTCGGACCTTCAATCATGTCCGGATCCAGCCTTCAAGGCTGGTGGATGCCTTCCTCCGTCACGGAGGAGGATATCAAGAAGTTGAGGGAGGCCAGATACCTGAGCGCCGAAATTTCACATAGGCTGCCCGCCCGAGGGCAGGTCATCCCTACTCCCGAACCCAACGAGGGCGTTGTGTTCATCTCCCAATTCCTCCAAGGACTAGGCCTCGCTCTGGATCCCTTTGTTAGGGGTATTATGTTCTATTACGGGCTGGATTTTCACGACCTAGCCCCGGATTCCCTCCTTCACATCTCGTCATTTATTGTCGTTTGTGAGGCCTTCCTCCGCATTACCCCTCACTTCGGCATGCAGCTCAAGACCTTTGATGTGAAGCCTAAGATGGTCGAGGGGCAGTACGCAGCATGCGGAGGTGCTCTAATAAGCAAAATTGTTGGCACTCCATGGCCGAAGGGCTCCTTTCCAGAGGTGTGCAGATTGTGGCAACGGGAGTGGTTTTATGTCACAGCTCCCCGAAGTGCCAAGTGGGTAGCCACCCCCACCTTCCGCTCGGGCCCTCCACCACAACTGATGTCATGGATCAGCAGGGGGCTGAGCTAGGGCCCAGCCAAGGACGTGCCCATACTGCAGAGCCGCATCCGAGATCTCTTCGAGGGGGATTTCAGTCTGGTTATGGTAATGCAAGTCATGCTGGTTCGTCGAGTCCAGCCTTGCAAACGTTGTCCCCTCCGCATGTGGGAATTCAACCCAGAAGGACCATGCACCATTCAGAATTTCCTCGGCCTGACGCATGAGGAGATGTACAAATCATTCTTTGGACCCCAAATATAGTGTCCGGACACTACCGAGGGTCTGGGCCTGAGCAGCAACCGCACCGTGGCCCAAGTAAGTAATCCCATGGCCGAACACACTGTCCCCTTTTTTATCATGACATCATTCTGAAGAATTGCTCTTTGACTAGGACTGGATCATGTTGACACCTGATTTTGGCAAGATACAAAGTGAAAGGGTTTTCAACATGAGAAAATTTCATATCGCCGAGTGGAATAACTTTGATGTTTAGGCTATCGACATTCGACCTCATCTCAGTGGCCGAAGCTGTACTCCGAGTGACAAAATTTAATATTCTGAGTGCTTTTCGGCCGATTACGTCCTCAATATGACCTCAGATGAAGGAGTTCTCTAAAGGAATTGTCTTCGTCTCGTCGAGACAGTCGATTTTCATATATAAATCATCTCAATCCGAGTTCATATGCAAAAGTTATAGTCAATACGGTCTGGACAGGTCAGAGACCAAAATATTACGCTTGACACCAGACACATGTTGATAAGTGTCTGACGCAATGCGTGAGCAATTCGGCCTTCAAGACGGCCTTGAATTGAAAAACCTTCAACACGGAAAAGTTTCATCTCGTCGAGCCGATCGATTTTCATATATAATTCGTCTCAATCCGAGGTCGTATGAGACTTGGAGAGACAAATCAAGATCAGGATATGTTTTTGGTCGAGTGAAAAACTTACCATCCGAGTGAAAACTCACCGGTCGAGTGAAAACCTACCGATCGAGTAAAAGGTCGAGTGAAAACCTACCGATCGAGTAAAAGGTCAAGAGAAAACCTACCGATCGAGTAAAAGGTCGAGTGAAAACCTACCGATCGAGTAAAAGGTCAAGTGAAAACCTACCGATCGAGTAAAAGGTCGAGTGAAAACCTACCGATCGAGTAAAAGGTCGAAAGCCTACCGATGAGTAAAAGGTCGAGTGAAAACCTACCGATCGAGTAAAAAGTCGAGTGAAAACTTAC
>NC_057794.1:347826397-347826823 GCF_018294505.1 Triticum aestivum
TGAAAGATTGTCTTCCGAGTGAAAATATAGTCATCCGAGTGAAAAGGTCCAGTCGAGTGAAAGACTCTAATATCCGAGTGGATGAGCTCAAATCCGAGTGAAACTGAACATGTGCCCAAAAGTTTATCAAGATAATCTCGGATGAAGAAGTGTTCAATACAGAAGTTGTGCGTATCATCAAGACGGTAAACTTTGGTTTTGGGGTCATCGTCATCAGAGATAGTATATGACCTGCAAATTCACTACAACACTCGGATAATTCAGTCTACCGCAAGACCGAGTCCGACTGGAAGGTAAAAACGACCTCGAAAAGTATTCAAGATGGCTTTATTTGAAAAAGTGGTCAACATGAGAGTTGTTCGTATCGTCGAGGCGCACAAGTTTGATGTTTGGGCCATCTTGATCAGAGGTCATATGGAGGCTCGG
>NC_057794.1:347829861-347835697 GCF_018294505.1 Triticum aestivum
AACCCGATGGCAAGGAAGTGATCAAAATCACCATCAAGAATCCTACACTCGGGGGGCAACCGCAAGTGCAAGAAAATACTCGTGTTAAATTTGTCAAGCCCAAGAGTCCAGAAGTTGGCAAGTGGAAGAAGAATGAAGTTAAAATGCAGCGCAAGCGGATCAAGCCAACTTTTGATATGTTGCTGTCCAAATATGCTAACCAGTCGGCCGGTTCTAGTTTCAATCGACCGACTCATCTGAAACGACCAAGGTCACCATCAGTTGATATGTTCAGTCGGTATACAAAACCAAGTGGACCAAGGGCGCAGTTTTCAGAAGAGCAGAAGCAACCTGTGTGGGATCGACTTGATTACTCATATAATGGCCGGCTCAACATCGGTGACTATCAGTCGGCTGGTAGAAATATGCGACCGGATGGAAATTATCCGAGTGTAAGAATACGCCCAAGTGGAAGCTATCCGAGTGAAAAAATGTGGATGGGTAGATTCCATCCGACTGAGTTCCATCCGAGTGGATACCATCCGAGTGACATCAACCCGAGTGGATTCCATCCAAGTAAAAAGGTGCGCCCGAGTGAAAATTTCATGCATCTGGAAAGTCGGAAAGACTGGCGTGTTAAGTCACCGAGTGTTGCAGCAGTTGAGTCGGGAAAAGGCAAGGAGAAAATGGATGTCGACTCACTTATTTTGGGCACCGAAACATTTGCCATACAGCAGCCTATTGTGCATAGCAATCCGACTGAGCCGATACTTTCTATCGAGCCAAAGCACTCGGCTAATGACCATGAAGCAAGCACCAGCCAAGTAAAGGTGAGAGATCCTAAATACACTCGACCAAAGTGGTGTCCTCCAGGGCTAACAAAGACACAGAAGAGGAAACTACAGAGGTTAAGGAGTCAAGAGATGGCAGAGCAGGAGGCCGAGAAGCAAAGAGATAAGTTGTTCAATGACACTCGGCCCATGGTTCCAGCAAAACAAGTGTGGAGGCCTAAACAAATACAAGATACATCAGCCTCTACATCTATCACAGAAGTGCCTACACCACCCAAGGAGGACGATGCGACAGCTATTACATCGTCTACAACACTTCCTACTTCTCCTTCACTCGACCAGATTTCAGAATCGGTCGATCCACTTGAAGAAGAGGCTGATATGGTGGACTATGAATCTACACCGGTTCATGAAGGTATGGATATCAATATGGTGTATTACTTACCTGCTGAGTTTCGTGCTGTAGATGAGGAAGGGGAAGTTGCTCAGCTGGATTTTGGTCCTAAAAATGCAATATTCGAGAAGCCGAAAGAACAAGTAAAGCATCTGAAACCATTATATCTCAGAGGTCATATCAATGGGTCGCCGCTCACTCGGATGCTTGTTGATGGTGGTGCTGTGGTAAATCTTATGCCCTATTCGGTCTTCAAGAAATTGGGTTTGCCTGATGAAGAATTGATCAAGACCAATATGGTGCTCAACGGGTTTGAAGGCAAAGAGAAAACTGAAGCCAAAGGTGTAATGTATGTGGAGCTTACAGTCGGAAGCAAAACTTTGGCTACTGCATTCTTTGTCGCTGAGGTGCAAGGTAACTACAATGTTATACTAGGCCGTGATTGGGTTCATGCAAACCAGTGCGTGCCGTCCACTATGCACCAGTTTTTGATTCAGTGGGTTGATGATGAAGTGGAAGTCATTCATGCGGATAACTCGGTCTGTGTTGCTTTGGCCGATGCATCGGTGGATTGGCAACATCCCAATGCTACTTGCTTGACGGGACGTGACTTATCAGAGTTTGATTTTCTCAGCGCGACCAAGAATGGTTTTGTGCCCGTGTCTTTAAAGCCAACTGAATGCAATCGGCTATAAGGTATGATATGTTTAAATGGATCCTAGTTCCGAGTGGTTACAAAAACGTCTTGCAAAATATCGGTCCAGCGAGAACGATATGTATGAGTCTATTGAGGAGTTGGATGACATGGATAAACTTGGACAAGGTTTTACATCGGCCGATCCGTTAGAAGAGGTAGATATCGGAGACGGATCAGTCAGTCGACCGACATTTATAAACAAAAATTTGAAAGCCGATTGTAAAGCTAAATTAATCGAGCTATTGAAAGAATATGTTTGTTGCTTTGCATGGGAATATCATGAGATGCCAGGGTTGAGCCGAGAGCTAGTGGAGCATCGGTTGCCTATAAAGGCCGGTTTTAGACCTTATAAACAGTCGGCCAGAAAGTTTAATCCGAAAACATATGACCGGATCAAGGAAGAGATCGGTCGACTGCTTGAAGCTAAATTCATTCGACCTTGCAGGTATGCCGAGTGGATTTCTAACATTGTCCCAGTGGAGAAGAAGGGATCCGGCAAGTTGAGGGTGTGCATTGACTTCAGAGATGTGAATAGGGCTACACCCAAAGATGAGTATCCCATGCCAATAGCCGATATGCTTATTAATGATGCTTCTGGACATAAGGTTATTAGCTTTCTAGATGGTAATGCCGGATACAATCAAATTTTTATGGCCGAAGAGGACATGTACAAAACAGCTTTCCGATGTCCTGGTTTCCTTGGTTTATTCGAGTGAACAGTGATGACATTCGGATTGAAAAATGCTGGGGCCACATATCAAAGGGCTATGAATTTGATTTTTCATGATTTACTCGGTGTCATACTTGAAGTTTATATTGATGATATTGTTGTCAAATCGGATGCTTTTGAATCTCACTTGGCCGATTTGCGTTTAGCTTTTGAAAGAATGAAAAAGTATGGACTGAAGATGAATCCTTTGAAGTGTGCATTCGGCGTGTCAGCTGGCAAATTTTTGGGTTTCATTATTCATGAAGATGGCATCGAAATCGATCCCAAAAAGATAGAGGCCATACAGAAAGTGGAGGCTCCAACATGCAAGAGAGATATGCAAAAGTTCCTTGGCAAGGTCAATTATTTGAGAAGGTTCATAGCTAATCTGTCAGGGAAAGTTGATGCATTTACTCCTATCCTTCGGTTAAAGAATGATGTTGATTTCACTTGGGGGGCAAAACAGCAAGAAGCCTTTGATATGATCAAGAATTATTTGTGCACTCCTCCGGTGATGAAAGCACCCAAGCATAGAGAGCCTTTTAAACTTTATATCGCAGCAGAGGAAGGTGTTATTGGTGCTGTTTTGACTCAAGATACCGAAGGAAAAGAGCATGCCATTACATATTTGAGAAGACGTTTATTGGACGCCGAGACAAGGTATACATTTATTGAAAAACTATGTCTATGCTTGTATTACGCTTGCACAAAATTGAGACATTACCTAGTGCCGAGTGCTTGTGTGGTAGCTTGTCAAACCGATGTCATTAAGTACATGTTGCATAGGCCAATTCTTAGTGGTAGAATTGGCAAGTGGGCTTATGCTTTGATTGAGTATGATTTGGCTTATGAATCTCTAAAATCCATGAAAGGCCAAATTGTTGCTAATTTTATTGTTGAACATCGGATTAATGACAAGCATGATGTTGATATGAACCTTGTTTCATTAGTACCATGGAGATTGTACTTTGATGGTTCAGTTTGTAGCAATGGCCAAGGTGTTGGTATTGTTTATATATCTCCTCATGGTGCTGTTTTTGAAGCCTCATGCCGCTTAGAATATTTTTGCACAAACAATCAAGCCGAATATGAAGCATTGTTATTCGGTCTAGAGATGTTACTTGCTATAGGTGTTACACATATTGAGGCTTACGGTGATTCGTTACTAGTGGTGCAGCAAATATCCAGAGTCTTTCAGTGTTTTGACGAATCACTTAATGTTTATCTTAATAGATGTCTAGATATAATTTCTACTTTGGATTGTTTTAGCATTGCACATATATCTAGACATGACAATTGGAAAGCAAATGAGTTGGCACAGCAAGCATCTGGATATCATGTTGATCATGGCATGTTTCATATTTCTCAAAGTCCGATGTCTTGTCTTACCAGTATAGAAGAGGCCGAACAAGAACCCACTGATTCGGTCATTAACAAAAAATCTAGTGCAGATGACAATTCCGACTGGAGGAAGCCCATTGTTGCTTACTTGCGCAATCCGAGTGAAAGGGTAGACAGGGCTGTTTGGTGTATGGCTTTTAAATATACTATGAGGGACGATGACCTTTATCGCCGAACAGTTGATGATGTTCTTTTAAAATGCTTGGATGAGGATCAAGCAAGAGTTGCTATGGGAGAGGTACATGAGGGCATTTGTGGTACTCACCAGTCGGCTCCTAAGATGAAATGGTTATTACGACGTGCTGGGTTTTATTGGCCGACCATGATTAATGATTGCTTCAGATATTATAAAGGGTGCGAAGCTTGTCAAAAATTTGGTGATATTCAATTGGCTCCTGCTGCTATGTTGCATCCTATTATCAAGCCGTGGCCTTTCAGAGGATGGGGTTTAGACTTTATTGGGCAAATTCATCCATCTTCCTCAAAGGGGCATCGATTCGTGTTGGTGGCAACTGATTATTTCACTAAATGGTCTGAAGCAGTACCTCTCAAGAACATGACACATACGGAGGTGATTCAATTCATAACCGAGCATATTATTCATAGATTCGGTATCCCTCAAACGTTAACTACAGATCAAGGTTCATCTTTTATGTCACACCAAGTCAGAGAGTTTGCCGAATCTTATAATATAAAGTTGCTCAATTCCTCTCCATATTATGCCCAAGCTAATGGACAAGCTGAGTCTAGCAATAAAATTTTAATCAAGCTCATCAAGAAGAAGATTGAGGATAATCCAAGGAGATGGCATGACTTGTTGTCTGAGGCATTATGGGCACATAGAATCTCAAGGCATGGTGCTACGAAAGTGACTCCATATGAGCTAGTATATGGTCAGGAGGCTGTTTTACCGGTGGAAGTAAATTTGAATGCTTTGAGAATAGCCAAACAAAATGATTTATCGGCAATAGACTTCTATAACTTGATGATGGACAACATTGACGAGGTTGCTGATAAACGTTTGGCTGCTTTGAATGCCATAGAGAGAGATAAGTTGAGGGTAGCAAGGGCGTACAATAAGAAAGTTAAGTTGAAGAATTTTCAAGTTGGTGATCTTGTCTGGAAAGTGATTCTGCCGATTGGTTCAAGAGATAGAAAATTCGGGAAGTGGTCTCCAAGTTGGGAAGGTCCTTTTAGGATTACAAGAGTCGTTCCCGGAAATTCATATTTGGTGGAATCAATACAAGGGGCATTGTTACCTCGAGCTCTCAATGGCAAATATTTGAAGAAGTACCACCCGAGTGTGTGGCAGGAAGCCTAAGTAGGCAATGGCCGATATACAATTATCGCCCTTAGCACAAACATGGCCGATACATAATTATCGCCCTGATAAAAATAAATGGCCGATGGAGTGTTAACATCGTCCTTAGAACGAACACTATGCATATTATTTTTCGGCATGCAAGCTTTGCCGAAAAACAGGGGGGCATGTGTTGACACCTGATTTTGGCAAGATACAAAGTGAAAGGGTTTTCAACATGAGAAAATTTCATATCGCCGAGTGGAATAACTTTGATGTTTAGGCTATCGACATTCGACCTCATCTCAGTGGCCGAAGCTGTACTCCGAGTGACAAAATTTAATATTCTGAGTGCTTTTCGGCCGATTACGTCCTCAATATGACCTCAGATGAAGGAGTGCTCTAAAGGAATTGTCTTCGTCTCGTCGAGACAGTCGATTTTCATATATAAATCATCTCAATCCGAGTTCATATGCAAAAGTTATAGTCAATACGGTCTGGACAGGTCAGAGACCAAAATATTACGCTTGACACCAGACACATGTTGATAAGTGTCTGACGCAAT